>NC_133618.1:112704864-112737364 GCF_048593235.1 Sminthopsis crassicaudata
AGTTCTTTTTCTTAGCTCCTGCTATGTAATCGAGGCATTTCATGAGTAATTTGGAAAGAAGAATCATGTGAACTGTTAGCAGTGTTAAGTAAAGTCATAGTCTCTTTTTGTTTTGAGATGGATTAGAATTTATTTGGGTTCTTTATTCTTCATATATGAAACTCAACAAAATTACATACTGATATTATTTATAATTATATAAAAAGAAATGTTTTTGCTAAACTTAATTCCATATATATATATACACCTGTGTACATTTCTCAAAAACTCCACCTCTGTTTTATGGTTTTTTTTTAAACCAAATCTACAGCAAACATCAAATACTATTGAAAGGACACCCTTGGGTAGGCAGTGTTCTCTGTAGCTACAATGACAGTTTCTCATGTTCTAATTCACCTTCACAAATCCATAGCATCGTTCTGGACTAAAGTAATGTCAGTCATTGACGTTTTCGGCAAGTACAAAAAGGACCCCCTATGGCAGCCATTTTTAGTTGTTTCTTAAGATCCAAAGACTGCTGAAAGAACAATTGGATAAAGTTGAGGATTGGAGAAGCTTGATTTTCTTGTTCCTGTGAAATGAAACTCTAGTTCTTTTTCTTCCCCTTCTCCTTAAAAGCAAAAGTCTGTTAGGGGGTTGTAGCTGTGTCAAAGCCGCTGGGATGCCACTGCTGATCACTTTAATTACTACGACTAAGGAGGATAAAATTAAAAGTAGCACCATTGAAGCAGTGGAAGAAAGCTTGCCGAGATGTCGGTGAACTGTGAAATATAAAAATTGCATACCAATACATTTTTATGGGAGGGAAACAAGGAATTACATTACTCATTCTTGGGGAGTTTGTCCTATAATGGTGAAGTTTTCCTTGTGCCTAGCAGATTTTTTTAATTTCAAAAAAACAGGCTAAAACTTTTAAATTTTTATACATTCACAAATATAGTGTGTTTAAAAGAAAGATGGTTATCTTTCATTGTTATTAGTTCATCAGTTCTAGGATTCATATTCAGTATTATAAGTACCATGTCTTAAAATAGGTCTGGTATTATGCCATGGAAAGACCTTACTCCTTGCTAAGGATGTTGGTCATGAGGAAAAAGTTTAAATGTATATGACATATCCAGCAGTTTTCTGGAAACTAATGTAAGTTCCTGGACATGAGTTTTTCAACCATCCATAATATCAATATATACAATTTCGTTTCTTTTTGCCATTTAACTACCTTCAGTGTTCAAGTGACTGTACCACAAAGAGGAATTCATCAGAAGTGGATAGCCCATTACAGTTCTCTGCTTAGAAATATAAAATTGAATAATCTTGATTTTTTTAAAGAAGTATTTATTCAGAAAAGGTTATTTAACTACCAGTGATTACAGTTCTTCTAGTAACAATATTAAATTGAGGATGGTGTTGGAAGGGGCAGTCTTGCTAGGAATTTGGCTACTTACATCAACTTGTTTTGTGGTTTAGACTAGTTCTTAATATTAATTAACAGAAAAAGACATTTTATGAAGCTAATACTCTAAATAATAGAAAGAATCAGAATACTAACTTGGCAATAATTTTAGTCCATTCAGAAGTAACAGATATTTGTTGTAGACTAAGTATGAAACCTAGATAAGTCCATTAAAAATTAGCTTTTAAAAATAGTCTTTAATATCAAAACAACAACAAAAATTTGACTTTTTTGGTCCCCTGGACTAGATGAGAAAGTGAATTAGTGTTTCTGATTTATATAGGAGTTTTAAATTATGTCATTTTCATTTGTAATAATTGTATTTGTTTTCCCTAATTAGTTTCTAAAAGTATTTGCAGTTGTATGTACATACACACACATACACACACACAGTTTTTCTCCTGTTTAGACATTAATAAACAAATGAGGTGCAAATCTGAATTGCTGCCTTTTATAAGAAAATAATATTGAGTTTGCTCTATTTTTCTTCTAAGGTTGTCAAATTAGATATGAGATATATAGTTAATACATCATCAGATATATACATAAAATTAAATATATATTTTACTGGTTGTGGGGGCACAGTATAAAGTAAAATTAACACAGTTCCTCTGGTCTCCTTTCTGAATTAGGTATTTATTCACTTATGGACCTTTTATTATTTGAAGAATACCCACTTGATTATTAGTTTGAATGGCCATTAAATTTAACATAATCCAATTTTAAAATATTTTATGGCACTCACTGCAAAATCCCAGATTTATTGAGGTACTTCTGTAAGAAATAGTTAAATGAAACCATTTTAGTTGTGATGAACTGTGGAAGTTAAGAAATTTGTCAGATAGAATTCATTAAATTAAAATGTATATTTAATTAGTATAATAATAGTAAACATTTCCAAATTATACTTTTAACAAATACTTTTTTCCCTAGTTGACTGTTCTGTCTTGAGGGAAGGTAAGAAGTGAGAAAACAAACACTGCAGATATGCTATCCCACTGGAGAGCTCTTGGCCCAAGCAAAATTGTCTCTGTAGCGTTAGGACATTAGGAGAAAAGTAAACCAAGGCAATCTGATAGGGAACTAGAATTCTGTCAGTCAGGCTCAAGATTTGGTGCTGTGTCCACGTACTTTGTTTACTGTAGGGTTTTATGAGTTGTAACCTGCCCATGCAGGCTGTTAATGAGGCTAAATCTTGCTGCTAAGAGAATTGAATTACAGCACACCTCTGGGCTAATGGTTATAAACTGAAAGTCCCATTAGGGCTGCTTTCTGATTCGTTCATTTGCATTTTTCTATTGTATGAAGAACAATGATGAGTAAATAGGTACAAACAAACAATTTACATGGAAATGGATAAAATGTAGCTAATTAGGATTTAGTGTTGGTTTTATTAATGATTGCCCAAGCTAAGTAGCACTCTGTAGAAACCTTTGCAGATGGAAAGTGTTCTCTTCCCTCTCCCCCTCCCCCCCCCCCTTTTTTTTTTTTTTTGGTTGGGGGGAGTGATAGAAGCATGGAATTTTTACTTGTCCCTTATAAGAATAGATTCCCATTTCAATTTCAAAAAGATACAGTAATTTATTTCATTCAAATTCTGTTAAGATTATCCATGATTATTACATCTTAGTTTAATTAATTAAATTCTAGGTCTACATGTATTTTTTATTACCTATATAATGAAATTAATTTGAAATTTGATACTGGGGTAAACTTTCAGTTTTCATTAGTGTTTTGAGATTTTTTAACTTTGAGATATAAATTTAGCATTTTCTTCACTTTATCATGTAATTTGAACCTGAATTTTTGTTTCTCCTATTTTTCCCATATTTAAAAATGCCACTTTTAAGCTATGTGTTATAATTTTTTACTTTTTATGATGCTTCCTCTTGCAACCCCCATCTCTACTACTCTACTGTCTCTTACTGTAGCTGTTCTGTAGTTTCTTTCCTTTCTATCATTCTCCCTCCTTTCACCCAAGTGATAAAAGGAAGGCAGCATCTAAAGATTATTATGATGAGTCAAGAGATCTTAATTCTAGTCCCCACTCTGCCACTATTTGTATGAAAAGTCATTTAATTTATGTAGATCTGGTGCTACTGCAACTACCTGTACAGGCAAGTCTCTTAATTTTTCTGGACCTAAATTTCATTTGTAAAATGAATGTGTTGGGTTAAATGGTTAAGCGGGTAAGGTTAAATGAAGGTTCCTTCCAGCTCTAAATTTATGATACTATGTATGGTCTCAGTTTCTTCACAAAGTAATGATTTTTGACTCATGATCTCTTAGTGATTCCTTCAACCCTTAAGATATGTTGTTAGAAGTTATGAGTGTGTCTTTAGAAAAAAAATGGAAGGTTGTCCCAGAAGAAAATATCTAACTTACTAGCAATCAAGTACACATTTTGGCATTCAGTTTATCCTTGACCATTTCCCTATTGATTTTTCCTGCTGATAACCCCCAAACATAAAAAGGGACGAAAAAGATTTAATTAAAGGAATATACACAAAACAGTCATAAAAGAAGCAAAAAATGCCTCTTTTAACAAAGGTGCCTCTTGGTCCGTAGTCGTACTGTTTTGCTCCACTAGGAATACCTTTCCTTTTCTCTCAGTTTCACTTGAAACCCACATAAACAATGGAGGTTCTTTATCCCAAGATTGACAAGTCAGGTGAAGGGACCGCTCCATCTCCCCTCAGGGTTCTAAGTGTACCCTTAAGGGGCAGCTTGTCTTTCTGATGCTAAGCTTGAACTCTCATTTTGGTGATGTGTTTTTTTTTTTTCCTAACATATATTTACTAGGTATATTTGGTATATATGACAGTGAGAATGCCCCAATGTCACTTTATCAATTAATATTAATTAACTTTTACAAACACATTTACTGAAAAGATATAGCAAGAACCAAAGCAAAAAAAAAACAAAAGAAAAACAAGCAAACAAAAAAATAGTCATCATCTCCAAATCTGGACTGAGTATACCCTCCCTCTACTATCTCTGTCCCTGGAAGTTGAGGGTGAGGGGAATGGTGGGAGATGGGTTCAAACTTAAAGCAGCTAATACAAAGCATTCCCCCCACCAGTTCACTGCCAGATGCGGCACTGCTACTGAAGGAGTCAATCTCTGGCTTCCGGGCATGGTGCAGCCCTTGGCTCACGAGGTGGCCCATTGCTTGCGGGTCCAGCACGTAGCTCCTCCAGGCTGTCTTTCCTTCCACCAGGCAAGCCTTTGTCTCCAAAAGGGCCACCTCCTGTTTTTATCTTCTTTCCTTTGGTACTATGCCTTGGGAGACTTCAAAGAGTCAAAAAACAAAAACAAAAAAAAACAAACAAAAAAAAACAAACAAAACAAACAAACAACAAAAAAACAGAAAATAGTACTTTTTTAAAAAATCACTATGTCTGGGATGGGGAAAATGGGGTGGGGGAGAGTCGGAAGAGTATGGGGACCTGTTTACGGTTTCCTCAAATTGCAACTAAAACCAGCCCTGACTAGTTAGGCCAAAGTGAATGTGCTAATCCTAAAGTAAGCACAAAGTAGTCTGGGGATTGGGAAGAGAGAAAGGAGGAGATTGGAGATTGGGAGGAGAGAAAGTCCTGACAGTTTTACTCTCATAATGGCTCTTCAATACCTCTTCTTTCCTTCTCTGACCCTGCCACCAGCCCGCTACAGATCCTTCTCTCCTCACTCCTAGACTGTTGCAGTGATTTGCTGGTTGGTGTTCTTCTAAAAGTCTCTTCTTCACTCATCTGTTAAAATTATCTTATTCAAGGCCAGGTCTGCCCAGGTCACCCCTTATTCAAATAATTCCACTTGTTCCCCTTTACTTCCAAGATCAAATGTAAAATCTTTTATTTGGGGTTCAGATCCCTTCATAATCTGCCTCCCCTCCCTTTCCAGTCTTCTTACTCTTTAATCCCCTTTATATGCCCCAGGATACAGTGCCACTGGCCTTCTCGCTGTTTCCCACACAAGACACTCCCATCTTCCATCTCTGGACCTTTTCACTGGCTGATCCCCATGCTTGAAATTCTTTTCCTCCTCATCTCCACCTCCTGGCTTCCCTGGCTTCCTTTAAGTTCCTGCTAAAAGCCCATCTTCTAGAAGAAGCTTTTCTCCTACCCTCTTTAATGCTTGTGCTTTTTTCTCTTTTGCTTATCTCCATTTTATCCTATATATCTTATTTGTCTATAGTTGTTTTCATGCTGTCTCCCTCCTAAACAAAAAGCTTCTTGAGAAGATAGGCAACTGTTTTTTTTTTTCCCCTTTATTTGTTTCCTCAGCAGAACTTAGCACAATATGTGGCAAATGATAGATGCTTAATAAACGTTTGACTGAAGGAGTTCTCTTGACAAGAACATGATAGGGTGAATGCTTTGCTGCAGCCACTTTAAATTTGAACCCACTCACTCCACTGACTGAGGTGATAGAAGTAGTAAGTAAAATTGATGCTTTTTTAGGGGTGGTGGTGGGAGGAGACATTTTAGGGGAGCTGGTTCTTGCTATATCTTTTCAGTAAGTATCCCTTTATAAAAAGCTAATTTAGGTTAATTGATTAAATGATATCTTGGGACATTTTATTCACTGGGTCAGATTCACTGACATCACTATCAGTTAGTTATAGAGGAAGATATTAAATATAATTGTTAAATTGCTCTTAGGGAGGACATACCAGAATCAGGATTCAAACGGCATAGCATTGTACCCAGCCTCCTTGTGATACAATAAGATGGCAGCAGCAATGACAATCACTTCAGCCAAGGTGGAGAAAGAAGTTATCAAAATCATGAGAATCCCAAAAATATAGGGCATCTTGGCAAAAAAAATGTTGGTGCTGGATTGATGGAGACAAATAGTTTGTGGTGGTGTTACATGAAATTAAAATTCCTAGGGGATAAAAGGGAAAACATTGTGGATACCAGATTTTAAAAGTTTCATTATAGGTCTGCTATTGCTTCATTATTCATTAACTATTAAATGGATTAAAGGGAAAATGATTGAAGATAACATAATTTCAAGCAATTGTACCTCCCTCCTATTAAAATGCACTATTCCATGCTTGCTAAAGATGTAATCAAGACTGCCCTGGCAGGCTCCAAACTTCAGCACAGCCCTAGGAAAGAGGACGGAGCAACTACAGCCACCTCATCAGCTTGGCCAAACTGGGCAGCTACCACATCTAGTGCAATCACTTAATTGAAAGGGGCTCTAGGATATGTACAATATGCTATAGTTTTCACACCTGCTCTAATAGAAGTGAAGTCAAACTTTTATTCTTTGTCTTTTGGCTTATTTCAGATGTACATCATCTAATATATCTATACATAAACTAATATGACTTATAGCTGTGATAATTACTTTAGTCATTTCCCAAATGAAAAATATTAAAATCCAATGATAACCCTCATCTGAAGGAATGAGTTGTATTCAGCAAATACCTAATTTCATCTGAGTTGGTTTTGGGGAAAGAGTTTTTGTTACATATTGATTTGGTGCAGATTCTTGGTAGGAGGTGTTTTTGTACATAAAACATTTTGGCATATATATATAGGGATAATTGGGACAAGGGCCCCTTCATTCTTTAAATGGGCCATATGTGAAAGTTAAGCACTTAATTGTCTCTCTTCTCCCCTAACAGCAGAACCATGGGTCTAGTCCAGAAAAGCCTACAACTCTTTCCTCTTTTTTTCCTTTAGTTTACTGACAAATTACATGTTCATCAGTAGCTGTTAACCATTCACTCCCCTGGGTTGAGTTTATTGTTTTCCCTCTACTAGTGATACCATCATTCAAACACATCCCTCTCCTGAAACTCCCCCATTACCATTGAGGGCACCACCCTTCTTACAGTCCCCAGGTTCACAACCTTGAAGTCTTCTTTGACTCAACAGTCTTCTTCAGACCAAGTCTCCACAATGCTACTTTCTCTATTATCTGTTTCCTTCTATCCTAGTCACTCAGTCACCATCACCTTTCAGGTCTTTTGTCTAGTCTCTTCTCAATATCCTCTTAATTGTTCTCCTACCTGAGATCTCTTCCCTCCACAATACATGCTTCACATAACTGCTCAGATGATTCCCAAACACAGTTTTGGTCGTATCATTCCTCTCTTTTGTCAACCTGGCTTCACTCTACATGTAGGAATAAATACCTTTCATAACCTAATTTGAACTTACTTTTCCAGCTATTTAACAAATTACACTTTTCCCTCACTGATCCAAACTGGTCATCTTGTTTCTCATACACAGCATTCAGTATCTAGTCTTCCAGCTTCTATGCCAGATATCCCCCATGTCTAGAACACTCTCCCTTTTTAGGTCCATCTCTTAGAATCCTTAACTCCCTCCACAGTTTAGCTCCAGTGCCACCTCCTTAGATGAAGAGGATCCTCGAGTCCTCCCTTTTAATGGCTACTAACTCCCCTCCAAAATTACTTTGTACATATTCCCATTATATGTGTGTGTGTTCATTCTGTTTTCTGGCTAAACATAAACTCCTTATTGGCAAGGATTATTTCATTTTTGTTTCTGTGTCACTGAAGTTAACACAGTGTCTAGACCAGTGATCCTCAAACTTTTTAAATAGGGGCCAGTTCACTGTCCCTTCGACTGTTGGAGGGCCGGACTCTACTAAAAACAAGAACTCACACTCTGTCTCCCAGTGGGCCACATAAACGTCCTCAGCTGGCTGTAGTTTGAGAACCCCTGGTCTAGAACATAGTAGACATTTTAAAAAATGCTTGTTGACTTATTGTCTCCCCTCTTACCAGTCTCTTCAATTCCTTACCATATTACTTTTGCCTTTAATATTCTTATTGAAACTTATTTTCTTAAAGGTTATCAGTGGCCTTCTATCAACGAAATCCAACCACCAGTTATCTCAAAGTTGGTAGGATGTTGAACTTGGAGTTCAGAGACACTTGAGTATGAATCTCACCTCCAGTATTTGTATCTGTGAGACCACGGACAAGTCACTTAACCTCTCAGAATGTTGGTTTCCTTATCTAGAAAATTAGGATAACAATATCCCTAGTGGCTACCTCACAGGAGTATTGTGTATGTAAAGTGCATTGCAAACTTAATATATTATATGAGTGTTGATTCTTGCTCTGGTAGCACACTTTCAGGATCATTCCCAGAATCGGACACTCCCAGTTACCAGTTGAAGTCCTAAATGTTGCTCCCCTCGGGATTTTTGGCACTATCTTTGAGGGTTCAGGATCTGTAGGTTTGTTCTCAAAATTGTGAGGGTTTTTAATACTATCAGTCATAATCCTTCATCAGTGTTGTTCACATTGATTATAAGCCAATAATCTCTGTTAGCTTTTATGAAAAGATATAAAGCAATATAATAAGAATATGTGGTACAAAATGTACACCAACTGGGAGTTCATTCTTCCCCTGCATGCATAGTGTACTTATATTGAATAAGCTCAAGCTTAAAGGCACATATCTAGCTAAGTTGTACCCTTAAAATCCTGACACTGGGATGCCTTTTCTTGCTCTGTTGTATCTTGATGAAAATCTCTTTAGGTGTAAAGAAAGGAAAGGGCACTTTGTTCATTGAGGTTGGGGTGAAGAACATTGCATTTTATCTTACGTTGTTGTCACTAACAATAATATTAATACTTCTATTCTTGCAATATTTGACACTATTAAATATATCTAGAAATATTCTCACTTCTTGGCTTCTGTGACAACACATCATTCTGATTCTCTTCAGATATTTTTCTCATGCATTCTTCTTTGTCCCCATTCCACCCCCAAATACAACTGTTTTCTAGACTTCCACATTTAGAGTCTTCTTTCTCTGTCCTCTTTCCTTTAGTGATCTCATCTACTAAAACTTCAGGTATCATATCTATACAAAAAACTGCCAATCCTGAATGTTTGACTTTCTCCCCAGCTGTAGTGGCCATTTATATATTGAACTCAACACAACTCATTCATGATCTCATAGAACACAAATGTAAAGCATCCACACCATCCATACTCCACACCATCAACCCAATTTTTCCTTTTGACTTCTGTATTCGTCTTATCAGTACCAATTTTCCCAATGACCCAACTTCTAAATTTCAAGCATCTTTACTTCCTCACGCCCCACATATCAAATAATCAAATTATACCAGTTCCATTGTTACAATATTGCTCCTACTCATCCTTTCTTTTTTTCCCACTGATACTACATCATCCAGATACTCATTACCTTTCATGTGGACTATTGTAATTACCTCCTGTCTTCCTTATGTCTAGTTTTATCCCCTAAATCCATATTACTAACGGCTGCCAGCTTAATGTTCTTAAAACAATCACTTTTCTGCTCAAAAATCTTTTGTCATTTCTTCATTACCAACTAAATAAAATTCAAATGCTTTAACCTTTATCTTATTTTATCTGCCAAAATGTGATCCCAAATATTTGCAGCTTTGCCTTCCATAGCTCTTCTATACTTCTCTGGACATTGATTAGTTCTTATCCCCCCTCCCCAAAAACACCTCACATTTTACTGCATCATGTTTTTGTACCTGCTGTTCCACTCTCTTCCATTCTTTTCCTATTGAAATCCCATGTATTCTTTCAAGGCCAAGTTATAATATTTTTTGAAGGCTTCCTTGATCATCTAGCTGAGAGACCTTTCCCTCTTCTACATTAATTCAGAATTTTATGTCTTTCTTTTGGTATTTAACAATTCTACTTTAGATTTCTGTTGTTTGTGTTATCGTTTTATCTCCCCCTCTGAGATTATAAATTTATCCTTCAACATTCTGTAATACAGCCAAACTGTCATTCTCTTTCTTCTTCATTCATAACATATCCATCCCCTACCTCTTTTCCTTTGTACTGACCACCCCCATGGAGTTCCCTCTCTGAATTTAAGATACAATTCAAATACTTGATCTATCTCTACCTCAGTTTCCTCATCTGTAAATTAAGGATAATAATAGCACCTTTCTCACAAGGTTATAGTGAGAGATTAAATGAACTCCTAGCACAGGACTTAGCATGTCACTGTTTAATAAATAATTGATATTGATTGAAGATAAAGGCCCATGTTTTACTCATTTTAGTACCTTCCATATCCCCCATCTTGAAATCAATAAATATTTATTGAGCAAATCAATGTTTTGTATTTTTAAATTAGAAGCTTTGATAGATTCTATCTTCTCAACTAACAAACCTTGAATTTATTGTAACTTAAATATTACTTTAGTTTTAAAAGGGTTTTATACAACTCATAAACTGAATATTTACTATCCTATGTAACAATGGATACTCCCCATTTTGCCTCACAAAAGCTGTCAATTTCTTTTATTTGGTAAATATTATATTACAAAATTATGAACTCTTATGTTTTTATTAACAGTTGTCAGGCTAAATCCTATGCTTTTAAAGGACAAAAATATTAATTCTATTTCTACATCATGGATCTTTTCTATACCTGTGATTCAATTTATGAAAACACTGATTTAACATGGCCATAAATCTTCTTAAATATAATTCTTAATCATTTTCTTAGTGATATATCTTACCAGAGAGTTACTTTAAAAAACTAGCTCAAAATGTTTTTAAATGAGTATTTTAATACAGTAATTTTTAATGGTTAAAAAAAATCTGATTCTGGGATGCCTTTAAAAATTGTGTGACACCTAACTGATATGGAGCATCCTATTTATAATGTGGGCCAAGCACCATGCTGTAAACCAGTTACTATCATGATGATCAGATTGAGAATGAAATTGCATTTCTGTCAATTACTGAGTTGGCAACTGTTCAATATATCTTAGCAGCAAGATGAAGAGCGACGTCGGCAGCTGAGAGAGCGAGCTCGTCAGCTAATAGCAGAAGCTCGATCTGGAGTGAAGATGTCAGAACTTCCCAGCTATAGTGAAATAGCTGCAGAAAAGTTGAAAGAAAGGTCAAAGGCATCTGGAGGTGAGTTAAAGAAGGTTGTATCATATTCCAGTAACAAACTAAAAATCCATGTTGGATCTTTTGGGCCATTACTTTTATTCATACCTCAAAATGTTATTACAGGTGTGTAAGGATGTGAAGTGGACATTTCTGTCGGAAAACCCAGCAAATCAGATAACGTTTTTTGTATTTTCAAATTTTACTGCTTTAATGCTCAGTAGTCCAAAAAATACAATGTTCATTGGTAAAGATATAGTTTATATGAGCTGTTTTATAGTTTGGGCCAGAATGATATCACACTGATTATTACATGATTATTTTATAGAAAACTCAAATAAAACTTCAAACATACAGGAGTACATGTGACCTTTTGCTGGTAAACTTTGAAAGAAAGGGTTTTGGTTTTTTTGTTGTGTTTTTTTTTACTTTTAGTATATTTTTATAAAGGATGACTTAGAATAATTTTTTTGGCCATTAAAATATTTTCATCATAGCATATTATATGGGAACAATAATCACTGGGCCCATTTCTTTGATGCATGTCACTTGCATATAGTTTATAACATAGTATTTGATTCAAAATGTCACTAAAAGTTGTATTCTTCCCAATGATATTTGCTAAAGCAACGTGGAATATAATTCAAAATCTGGTCAAAATCTGAACACCAGTCTCACTTAGTCTTCTTGTTCTCTGGATGCCATCTTAACACTTTACAAAAATTATATCAAGCTTATTGCAATAAGGACTATTTTTCATGTAGCCTCACAGTCATTCAGTATATATTCACAGTCAATCCAGTATATATTATTTTAAATATTCATTATTAAAGAGAACTTTATCTGATAATGTTCAGTTCTACCTATGTTTGATTTGGAATTTCTTGCCTTATTGATCCAAGAGGAATAGAATGCTTGGAAGGATTGTATTTTTCTATCAATACATTCCATATTTATCTAGCAAATGATGCCAAAATACTGCATGTTTTAAGCTAATCTCAGAATTCTGAGATCATTCTGAAGAGAAGGCAAGTATGGACTAGAATGAGGAGTTAGGGGTTGAAGCCTGGGTAAGATGTTTCTAAGTTAAAGGAAATGTTTCTTCAAAGCAAGCCAAAGCTGTAGGGCACAAAGAATAATTCTTTGAAAAGAGTTCACACTATTTGCTCCTGTTGCTGCTGTTCTTGGTTGATTCTATATATTAAATGCCTCTGTTGGCTGAGAAATTTCAACTAAATGCCTATAGTGCCCAAGCCCTCTTTTCATTAAATTTGAAAGCTTCTTCTGCAAATAATCTTGTATCTGTCACTTTATTCCTTTAGAATTTTTATATCTTGGTGAGTTACAACCTTCATCTTATTGCTTCATAAAGATTATAAATCTAGTTTCTTGAACTCTCCTGAATAAGTAAGATCTTTGAACTCTTTTATCATTCCAGGTCTCTTACTACTATACCTTCACCATTTCTCCATCATTTTATAGCAAGTTTATTACCAGACTGCTTGCAACTTTCCACAAATAAGATTTTATTTCTCTCAAACCAGGAAATTTTCCTTTTACTGATATTTAATAAAGAAATTTCATTTGATATGCTAATAATTCATTCTGTATATAAAATATTCTGAAGATATGTTTTAGGTCTATTTACTGATTTTCTTTTATAAGCTCAATTCTCACTTTTTAGGAAAGTTCTTCCATATTTCTCACATATACCTTCCTTGTGCTGCCAATGTAGATTTCCTTCAAAATTCCAAAAAGCATTATCCCATAATAGCAATGGTGAGGACATGACAACCAGTGATGTAATTTTAAGGTTATGATTAGCTAAGTGTACTACTTTAACAAAAAAAAAAGTTTATATATTTATAGTTAGTAATAAATTAAATATTGAGTATATAATGGAGTAGTTAGTAGTCTAGAAAGAGATGTTGGCTGCACAGGCAAGCCAGCTCCTCTAACCTCATCCTGACTCCCAAAAGTCAAAACTGATTTAGCCTACCATGCTAGTCTGAATAAGCAGCTAAAGCTGGTTTGTTTAAGACCAAATGGAAAGGTCTGTGTTTTTCCTGGCTGAAGAAAGCAAAGACCATGGGCTGGTCTTCCTTAGTTTCCCCCAAAAGTATTAAAAAAAAAAAACAAACTAATATCATATGTGGACTAGACTGGTGATCAGCATTAGAGTTATGGGAACTGAGAACAAGGAGAGTATTCCCAGCATCAGCTGTGAAGAAGAGAGAATAGATGAAATAGGAAGTTTGCTCATAAGCCCTTTTGAAGATTCTAGATCAGTTAGCCTAAGGGATGCCTACTTCTCTAGCAGATATTGAGCATTAGGAGAGAGCAAATGCTATCCTGTGACCAGGCTTAACTTTGAATGCAATAGCATCATTTTCTCTCATTCACTGAACCCTCTCCTTCATTCCCTTCATTGGGAAGAACAGCTCAGACTAGAAAGGGCCTTGCCAAGAGAAACTTTGAAAAAGAGAAAAGGTTGGTGGACGACCAAAAGAAATCTTTTTTCTTTAGTTACATTTTCTGAAATTCCACTAAGCTGAGATTTATTTAGGTACTTTTAAAACAGAAATACCCGATTTGGGTATTGGACTTAAAACTATGACATAAATTCATTTAATTAAATTGTCTTTCCCTCTAAATCTACCTGTAATCAGTTCATATAAGGGAATGGGAATCATGAGCTTTGAACCTTTAGTACAGTGGTTCATAATGGAACCCTTGTCAGAATAATGTTTTTGAATGCATAAAATAAAATCTGTCATTACAAGAGAAACTAATTTTGTTGAAATACAATTAGGAAAAAAACTTTTAAAACAATTTTGTGATTAAAGACCCCAATATTGGGGGGATTTGGCTTCCTCAGGATTAGGTAAGAGAGCAAATTTATTGAAAAACAAAACTACCCCCCTGCAAGCTGAATAATGTAATTAAAAATGTCTTTTCTGCTTATCTCTCATCACTTTTCTTTAGCAATGACTATGAACTGCTTTTGTAGTGATATAACAGTATACTGATGGTTTATCAGAAGCACAAATTAGCAGTCTATTTAGCCACTAATATTAACACATTATTAAAAAAAAAAAAAAAAAGATTCTTGCTTGCTGTGAGAAATTGAACTAGAAAACTTCTGAAAACTTCTGTTTGCTTCCTTCCAATGGATAATATGTCAGTTAGGCAAGGAATATATATATATATATATATATATATATATATATATATATATATATATATATATATATATATATATATATATATATATATATATATATATAATGTATGTATATCAGCATCTTAGAGGAAGCAGAAGTGACTATCAGACCAATTTTCCATGAGGCATGCCTCTTTCAAAAGTTTACATCTATCCTCTCCCCCTTGATATCAACAAAGTCACATTTTAGAGTGGAGAAATATCCTTAAATTCATTTAGTTCCTCCCTCATTCTTTTATACTCTCAAGAAGCAAATAAAAGTCCAGAATGAGTCAACAATATTTCAACTCGCTCATTTTATAAATGAGGAAATTGAGATCCAGAAAAGTGAACCAACTCTCCCCAAGTCCTGGATGTTGAGAGTAAGAGCAGAAGGACATAGATCTGTCTCCACATTAATAGGCAAAGCTAATAGAAAAATGCAGGGAATTCTTACTAATTCTTCCATAGTTTCTTCTATGTGCTTTGACCAAAGGTTTCAAGATCCTTGTAGTCAGATATCGTGGGACTCTGAAAAAGACACTATTTCTAACATAGACATTATTTTGTTTGGGGCTAGATTAAAAAGTAAGCTATTTTAAAGGAAATTTTAACATGCCACAATGTTAAGCATTGAGGCAGCATAAAAATGTCAATAAAAAGAGAGTTCCCAGTATGGTAATCTGAAGCATAAAGCTAGGATTACCCTGTTAACATCCAATTACTATCAAAATATTTTAATCCAGAACTCAAATATCCTAATAAGATGATAATGATACTGATAGTATTGGAGGCAGCCTAGGTAGTGAAAGAATTATTGGGCTTGGAGTTAGGAAGCCCTGTGTTAAAATCCTACCTTGAATACTTATTAGCTCTGTGAGCCTTGGAAAGACACATAATTTTTCTGATTAGGTTTTAAAACTGGATTTCAGTTATTATACATAAAGCTGTTAAAAATGAAAGTCCATCTAGTTTAAGATTAATAAATGTATTTTATAAACAACTATATCTTTAAGTACAAATAAAGTATGAATAATTTGAATACTTTATACTTTAAATGTAGCTAATTCTGAAAGAATGGTACTTGTCTATATGAATTTTATCAAAAAATGTTCTAACCCCAATATGAGCTTTATTTAACGTTAGAATGTTTTAATGATGTATTTTCCATTAAAATTAGTATTTTCCATCTTTTATTTCAATCACGCACAGTAATTAGCACTTGAGTTTATAGGTAATGGTGGTTCTACTGAAAATGTAATGTACAGTTGGGATCTCTGTTTAAATTGTAAAGGAAATTATGGTCCAGATTAGACAAAACATTTTTATTTCTAGGAATCAGATATTTTTGATTATTGTAGCATACTTTTACTATGAGAGGCAGTATAACATAGTGAATAGAAAACTGGTCTCTGACTTGAAAGGGCCATGTCTGACACATCTTGACTATGTGACCCTAGACATGTCACTTAAACCCCTCATTGACCCAGACAATTCTCCAGGGCTGAAAGTTGCAAAGAAGATGCTGATCTACATTAGAAGAGGAAGTTTCCTACCAGGCAGAAGCTCCCTAAATAGAAATCACAGGTCAAATATTTCAAAAGTATTGACTTTATTAATAATAATAGCTTTTCTTTATAGAGAGTTTAATGTTTGAAAAGCCCTAAGTATTATCTGATCTGATTCTTACCTCAACTGAGTAAGGTTAAATATTATCTCCATTTTACAAATAAAAAAAGCTGAGGGTCAGCAAGGTTATGTGACTTTCCAAAGGTCACAGAGCCAATTAATGTGTGAGATAATATTCATCCTGACTCTAAGTCAATTCTTTCTATACCACCCAAGTGTTCTATACTATACTATTATCATCTTATTAGGATTCTTGGGTTCTGCATTTTGATAGTTATTAGGTATTATAGGGCTGGTCTATTGCTATTGATTACCATATTGAGGCTTCTCATTTCCTTTATATTTCTATGCCATCTTAACATTATTGCTTAAACCTAAACATATTTGCATACAATATGGTATATTAGCTTATTGATTATTAAAGCATGTAAGTTGCATAACGAACTCTATTGTGCAATGCTCCCTCCCAGTTATCTCATGTTTCACCTTATTCATCTACCTAATTTTCTAGCTACCATGGTTCAACCCAGAAGAGAGATTTTCAATATAGGATCTAATTTTTTTTTGGTAGCCTGGCACTTTTAGTCTGGTTAATATGCATAAAGAGTTGTCACAGGTGTTTAGAAATGCTGCAACATTAATTGTTTAAAAGAATTCAAGGTTTTATCCTGAAACTGAAGACGCTAAATTTAAAAAAAAAAAAAAAAAGGAGAAATCCATTCTTAAAAGTAGCTGAGCTATATATAAAGGATCAATTTTTACTCTTCCCCCTCCCATATAGTAATCCTTTTATCTGGGGTCAGCAATACATATACAAACATTGAGTTGCCCTCTCAACATACTGTGGAATAGCAGTATAGATAGGGATCTCATCTAGCTAGCCAATAAAATAAAACTGCCATTGACCACTGTAGTTGTTTGAACATCTCACAAGCATACTGACTGAAATAGGGTGTTCAAGGTGGTAGATGATGAAGCCTTCAGTTCTCTGCAATTCACGAGAACCTGAAAGCATCCATATCTGACCATATTTTCAGACTGTACCCTCACCTAGTCATAATCAAAGAAAAGAAAAAGATGGTTTGGTGGTAGAAAGATGTATTAGATCCCTTGAATTATACTTTTAATGTCACTGGCATAGATTAAAAACCGAGGAAGAATTCTGAACACATGGCAGGTATTCAATAAATATTTGTTGTTTGGAAATGCACAATGATTTCAGAAAGAAATATAGAGAAAAATAAATGGATGAATTGAGTGATTATCAACCATATTTGATCTGAATCCCACTTTATTGATATCTGATATCTAAAGTTTAAGATAATCTTGGAGAGATTTACTTTTTTAAAATCAAAACAAATTTTTTTCTAATTTTGTCTTCTTTTGTGACTTTTCTTAATCTTTCTCTTTTTCCAAAAGTTGCTGCTTTACAAACTCTCTTTAAGTCCTAACTCTCCTCTTAAATTCTTTCATCTCTGATGCACTCTGTCTTTATTGCTGACTAACATTTGAACCAATTCGTTCTCATTTCTTCTGGGTACACTTAGCTTAAAGTCCATGACCTATATATTCAGGGATTTCATTTTAAATCAATGGAGCCTTCAATGGAACACCAGCCTGTCTTCAACTCTTTTCCATTCATGTATGACTTGATAACATTAAATTACATTATCTCCAAACTTATTTATATCAGGATCTTGAACTTATTCTTATAGTATTAGTTTTATAACCTCACACTTTCTTCTAACTTTTGCCATTCATTATTAAATGCTACAGCTAGTTCATATTTTCTTTAAATACCTGTAGTGGTGTCCTTTATGACATGTGTTACTTTTCCTGTGGGATTTCTCTGACTTCCCCTTGGCCTTTTTCTGTTTCTATAGATATTATATATTGATATATTTTTTGTCTCACCTTTTTAAACTCTTTAATAGAGAAGTGCCTTTTATATTCTATTGCTGTCATACTAAGCATTTACTTAGACATTGACTAGCAAATTGAAAAATCAAAGTTAAGAGAATACTTTGAGGGAGTAAGTCATAGCAACATTAAAACTTTTTGGTGTCTGAGACTGTCCCTTGAATAAAAAAAGAATGATTTCCTTTTACTTGATAGAACACTGAAGCACTGACTTGAGTTAATAGATGTTTTCCACATTCTAGAAGTTCCTATTAAGGCAGTGACAGTTGGCAAATGCTTGAAAGCAAGGTATCAGATATGCAAATAAGATTTCTGTAAATGAATGTATATGCTTTACTGAATTATAAATCCAAATTTTTGCCAATTGACCATTCTCAAAACAAATAAAAAAGAAACAAAATAGCTAAATTACTCAAGTTAAAGATGAAAGAATGATTTATTTCAGTATCCAATCTATTCAAATGTCAAAAATATAGCCAACTAAGCTTTCCCATTTCAATAGCATGTTACTTTAAATAATATTAATTTTTCCCAGTTCTAGGTCTTGCAAAATCTCCTGTTTTAATTGCTTCTGAACTTTCCTTTATATGTAAGTGTTTATTCTGTTCTCACCATAGTCTCAATCTCAATCTATCCATAATGAATATCCTTTTATGGTAGTCACATTATCACCAATAAGCAGTTAATCAAATTACTTAATATTCACATTGTTGTTCAAATAATTCATTGTTTTAATGTCATTAAAGTATCCCTTTTTTATTTGTTTAATTCTTAAATCCAAGATTTAATGCAATTATAAAATTAAGGTATATAGTTGGTAACTTTTGCTACCATACAATCTGTGAATGTTAGTAATAGTAGCAGTTATACATTAAAGTGAACTGTCTCTAAGAGGTATAAAGATTTAGAGAAGCCATGTTGTCAAAAATGTTATGTAATATGCACTTTTTGATTTGGTAATTCATATTTGATATATGAATTAAAAATACAAATGTTAATCCATTAGTGATAAAAGTAACATCTCTGACTGATTTCATCACTTACTGATCTGTGTCAAATCTGAATTTGATAAACAGTTATTAAAACACTGACTCTGAACTGGTGTTTTGCATGAATAAGACAAAATAATTATATTCTCCTAACTTTATTGATACATCTTCCTACAGATGAGGATGATAATATTGAGATAGATACTAACGAGGAGACTCCTGAAGGCTTTGTTTTGGGAGGTGGTGATGAACTTACTAACTTAGAAAATGACCTTGATTCTCCTGGTAATTTTAAATAATAAATATTTTTTGTGCTTTTGCATGGCATTCTTTGTATTTATGTAGTTTTGCTGCTATTTCTTCTGTAATAACAGATGTGTTTTATATTTTTATTAAAGTGTTTGTATATTATTAAGTAATACCCATATCTTGTCAGTTTTGCAAATTTGTTCCTGTCATTTTTACCTTATAATTCAATTTTAAAGTCAAAAATTTAATTGGAATAATAGGCAATTTCTTATTTCTTCCCATTATTAAGATTTACTTTCTAAACCTTTTATTCTGAAGGTTTCTGTAGGATTGGTCACAAAATATATATATATATATTAACTAATTATCTTATATTATTCAGTGCCATATATATAAATCACATTCTTGGGCAGTGATGTTCGGATTTTTTTTTTTTAATTTCATTTAAAGTTGCTGATTTTCTTTGGTTGCTATGTGATGATATAGTTGTTGGACCTACTCCAAGACTGACCCAACTAAATCATAGCATTAATTGGCCTGCATCTTTTTAGAGTAAAGTCTCATTTGGTTTTGTTTGGTTTTTTGCATACTTACAATTTGGTTATCAGTGCCTTCAAAATGAAATGTAACATTTGTTTTAAGTACTTTGGTGCTTTTTCTTATTATTTAAAAGTATGGAGGGAGGCTCTCTACTATTCAGTTTTTTCATGTTCAGAACTAAGAAGGATAAACTGTAAACATTACAATGCATTTCTGGTAATCCCAAGACCCTACATTTCTGGTAATTCCAAAACCCTCCGCTCAATTCCCCTATGCCGACCTGAATCATGCTTTGCCTCCCTCCCTAATTTGAAACAGCAACTCACCATCACCCCTCAGGTAAAGCAGCTGACAAAGGATTTCCTGATTAACAGAGAGCATTCTTGGAGAAATTGAGATCTGGTTCAAAGTTTCTATATACTTTTATTAGGAAAACTTAAATGTAAAAATGGTGTTATCTAAGAAAAATTTCAAATTTGTTGAAACAAAAGACCGAATTATCATTTTGAAATTAAGTGCAGGATAGTTTTGCTTATAGGAGAGGGAAAAGTATAATTTGGCCATTCTCACTTTTTTACTTTTCCTCCCAAATAAGTTAAGTGCCAATAGCATCAATTTTACTTACAGACCTGACTTTGATTCCTGGAGTATTCCATAATTAAGAGCAGGTAATGAATAGGATTTGAGACTGAATGTTCATAACTTATTTAATTCTAAGTCAGTGATAATAAGTGATGTTCACAAACCAAATTTCTAATGAATTACTTAATCAATAGTTAATCATTTCTTAGATAGGAGAAGGGAATTTCCTATTTCCAACAGTAGCTGGAATGATATGAATTTTGATAGGAAATACATTTCTAGCTTGTTTCATTGTAGCTCTGATCACCTTGACTTGTATCTTTTTAAAATATCTTCTTCTAATTTGATATTTGTAATAAAAAGAAATATGTCTGTGACTTCCAATTTTTTAGACTGTTAATATCCCCCTAATGCATATAGTCAGGTTTACCTGATTTATTAAAAAATAAAGCTTTCCCATTTACATTTTTAATGTATTTCAAGCCAACAAGATTTGTGACTATAGCTTAAATTAAATATAGAGTATCATGATTAATTTATTTTGTTCCCATAAACTTTTTATGATTTTTATGTCATATAAAATATTTTCTCTACCATAATACAATTCAACATTTTTAAAATTTTATGTGCATATGCAAAGCACTAAAAATATAAACAGAAAAAAACCAGATCTTGTCCTCAAGTAACTTATAGTCTATAGAATGTTAAAAAGAGAAGCCTATTGATATAAATTGAAGAGTGATCATGAATATATTAGTAACTGTTCAGAGACGTCTAAACAGAAAGACATGTCTTTTTTTTTAAATTACATTTGTCAAATGGTCTTTTTAATATGATAAATTCTTTGTTAATTACCCCAAAATTAAGTGTTATCAAATTTGTTTAAGTTAAATCTTGTCTTCCTTTAAAAAAAATACTGAATTATACAATAAGGCATAAAAACATTTGCTAAATAAAATTGGACAAATGTTGCTTCCATATTTCTTAATGTTTTATTTTAGCTGAATGCAATAAAAAGAAAAATATTGGAATATCCTTGGCATAGACAAGCAAAATTGTATAAACATACACTATTAGCTTACTACCTTTAAATATTATAAAATATGAACCTACTTCTATACCAATACAATCAAATTCAACAGGCATTTATTGAGCATCTACTATGTGCAAGGAACTACTAGAGATATAAAGAGAAAATAAAAAATAACTCCTGTAACATATATGCCTGAAAATATAGAATACTTATAGGTATTAATAATTATGTATTGTAAATAATTATGTATTAATAATTTTAACTATATGTAGAATGACTATGTCATATTAAGAACTTGTACATGAGAATTGAAAATATGATAGGAATTTGCATGATAACAAAAATGCTATAATTTAAATTGCATATGGCTGCTATTTTGGATATTGATTTTATAGGTTGTTTAATTGCAATTGTGTACATGATATCTCACACACATATATATATTCCTTTACATGTATATATGGAAGTAATATTTATTCAGATGTCCCTTTCCAGGCACTTCTATGAATAGTAAAATGGGATAAAGAGAGATCCCAAACCTATGACTTTCTTGGTCTAGGGAATCCCTGAATAAGGAAATTGCCTCTACCAATGTAGCTTAGCATCTTCTCTAAAACTTTTGGACTTAAAGAGCTGCTTGGACCTCTGAGGGCTAAAGTGCCTTGGCCCACAGCTGGAATCTGAACCTGTCTTCCTGCTCTAGCCTGGGCCCCAAAGCATCCTTAGACCTTATTGATTTTAGTGACTATGTGGGAAACCACATCCTGTGGAAGAAAAAAGGGGGAATTAGAACTGGGACCCAAATTCAAATCCTGCCCCTGACATTTTCCTGATTGTATGACCCTGGGCAAGTCATAAAACTCTGAGTCCCAGTCTTCCCACCTGTAATATAGGAACAATAATATCTATACATTTGTCCTCATGGAAATGGAAGGTCAAGTCAGCTTAAAGTGCCCTGTGTAACTGAAAGTGCTGAATAAATCCAAGCTATTTTTGTTATTTTTTGCATTGATCGTAGTTTTGTGAGTAGAGTTTTGAAAGAAGACCTTTTCACATATAGACCCATTAGGCTACATATGCTTAGCTTACTATATAATTTTAGATCCTCTCATCTCCCTTTCTTTCATGTAAAATTATAATAATGTGTGATTTATTCTAAAATTGATGAACTAAAAACTCAGTTATGTATGCTATTTGCATTTTTAGCAGAACAAAACAGTAAATTGGTGGTGGATATGAAAGTGAAGAAGCTTCTAGAAGCTCAGCCACAGGTGGCAAATTCCCTCTACAATGCTGCTCAGAAAACTGTGACTGATGATTATGAGCTAGATGTAAAGGTAAGATTTGTTGGGAGGTTTTGGTTTTAGGACCTATGGGGAGGTTCTGCATCTACCCATTAAAATGTATATAAAAATTGTTTGGTTAAAAAAAATTCATTATAACAATATATTTTTATTAAAAGCTTTTAAAAAGAATTAGTTCTTTAAACTGATTATTCCAGGAAAATTAGAAGGTCTATTAAAAAATATTCTGAATTTCTTGAAGTGAATCTTGGGATTTTCTAAGAAAAGAAGGCCAAGAGAAATCTAATATGTTTTTCCTATTTTCCCCAGCATTTATAGGTGTAAAATTTATTTATAATTTAAATGTAATAAAATTTCTGTCACATAATTAGATAGGTGGTACATGCAGAAATAAATATTAAAATCCAGAAATGGACTCTATATATGGCTATATAATTTTGCCGTTGACAGACTAAACTACGTTCCATTTTTCATTTTTATTTACTATTAAACTGTTTAAATTATCACTACCCCTGCTTGGCTTCCCTTTCCTTTACCTTATGACTAATATCTTTATGGCTTTGGGGCACTTGCAGTTCTGTATAACTTTTCACCCACCTGCAGACTGTGGGGACTGCCCTGCTGACTGAAAGGATTTCCTTCCCCAGATACAGAGATTCTTTGAAGTTCCAAAACAATGACTTTCATTGCTTTTCCCTTATACTGTCGGTTTCTATAAATTGGTGATGAAAGTGTGTGGCAGCTCCAAGGACTTTCAGTCTCTATCTTTGAACAAAAGGAAGCTTGGATCAAGTCTGATTTTTTGCGTTCAATTTAGCTTTCTGCAGTGGATTTAATGCAAAATGAAGCTAGCCTAAGAATAATACAATGGATTGAAAAGGCTAACTGAATTAGCGGGTTTAGAGGAATACATTTGTAAAGTGGCAGAAGTCCCTCATCATAAAAAGGTTTCTTAAAATAGGATTTACTAGCTAATCACACTGATATTTTAGCATGTGCCAGGCCTAAAAAAAATTAGCCATGTTTGTTTATTTTAATAAAAACTTGTATTCAGACTATTAGTTATTGTTATAGCAGTAAATATGTGTGTATTCATTCATATATATATATATATATATATATATATATATATATATATATATATATATGGTAATAAGTGATAAATTAGTTTTTCTACAGCAATAAAACAAAAAGAAAAAAAGATGTGACAGCAGATCATAAATTTATTGGACAACTTGCAAAAAATAGAATACAGACTTTTCTATTAGTGTAGTTTATAAAAATTATAAAATTTGATATGTCTTTCATTTATATTAGTTTTAAAAAATTATTCCAACAAAAGGTGTATCTTTAGAACTTACCTTTCTATAGATATTTTTAACTTAGACCTTAAAAATGATATTTACAAAGAATATATACATTGGTCCTCTGTTCTTCTGGGGTTTTCTGCTCCGAGTTGGATTTGTTTTTTAAATAAAATGCAGTTTACACATTTATAAATGAGGCATTCTGTGTTTGTGGAAAAGGATAAACTGTTACCTTCCCTTGAGGATTCTGTATCCCAGGCCTCCTTGAGGCTAGAGAATAGGCCATTGGAGAACTCCCTCATTACTGATTGTCTCAATGCAGAGGAAGGGCAAAGTCTTGGTAGCTTTTGATAACCAGTTTCAGCATTCAGCAGGCTTAGCTATTAGTCATGCATCTTAGCCTTTCCCTATTTACTTTCAAAACACTTAATAAAAATAATAAAAGATTAGGTATAAAATGAAATATTTGTTTGGTACACAGCACCTCGGTATCTGCAGCTTCCACACATTGCAATGGTTCAGTCTTCTGGGATATTTCATGTTGATAGAACCATTTGAATTTGTTACCAGTATTAACATAGGAAGCTCTGGAAAAGATAATTGTAGTTTCCTTAGCTGTAAAGGGCTTACTTACAAATCTGGCTTTGGAAAGTTATAGCTGATGAAATGCAGTTCATTGGGGTAGTATTATAATCCTACCTTTTAGCCTTCATCCAGCATTAGTGGTTTATCTCAATGGGCATAAAATTAGAAACTAGTTATTCTTGTCATACAAGTCTGTGGGTCTATATAAACCGATATAATTCTTTGCTGGACAGAATAGTGGAAGGAAAAGACTTGAGGCAACATGGCTTTATAATCAGAGATCATGTGGGTGCAAATGTTTACAAAGTTTTGGGGTATTTGTTTTAAATAATGATACATTTTTAAACTATATTTCACCCAAAGTTGTTAATTGAGGCAATAGTACTTGCAGGGTATTAGTTCAAAGTGTATATAAACTGTACAAAAAAAGCTTGTAACCCATTAAAAAGTTTGATATTCTGCCCTCTTGTAAGTAGCTGGGCTTCTTACCCACAAAAACTATGATTTAAGTTTTGGGGTTCAGAAAATTTAGAAAAATCAATGATGAAAACTTTACCCTTCAAACTTGTGAGTTCACTATTTTAAACCTTGTTAACACTACACATTTTGTTTTTCTGGTAGAATGGGACAGAAGATCACCGAGCTGAACAATTACAAAAAGCAGCAGAACGTTTTAGAAATCCTGTTGTGTTCAACAAGGATTCTACAGTCAGAAAAACTCAACTTCAATCATTCAGTCAGTATGTGGAGAACAGACCAGGTAGGAACATTTTTTTAAAAAATGTTTTCCTGGCCTATGATTTAATAGTATTTAACAATAAATATATTAAAAACCTCATTTCAATACACAAATATCAAGCTTTATAATAATTTTACATGTCTTTTCTCTTTTTTCAAGAGATGAAAAGGCAGAGATCAATACAGGAAGATACAAAGAGAGGAAATGAGGAGAAGACGGCGATAACTGAAACTCAGAGGAAGCCATCAGAAGATGAAGTGCTTAATGTATATTAATTTTTTGTCTGGTTTCATGATTGCTGATAATTCCAAACTGTATGTGGAAATAGTGCCTTTATTTGTTAAAATGAGATGTTAGGTTTTTTTAGATGTCAATCTCCAGTGCATTCAAAGCAGAGTGAGAGGGGTGCACTGTTGAATTAGTCTGCAGTGTGGTGATAATTGTCAGATAAAAAAAAATGAATTTTTCAGAGTTCCACAGCCCCAGCTTCCTTGAGACATTTCCATCAGGGCACTTCCCATAAAGAGATTCCAGTATTGATCTACCGGGAGGATTTTAATTATTACAATAGCAGATACCGCAGAGCTGCAGTTAGAGGGAAAAGTCACATGAGACCTGCTAGAATTTCTCAGCCAACCCATTTTGTTGGCTTGGGTTAATGGGTGTTCAACCTTTCCATTATCCAGATCAGCCGTGAATTACTAGCTGAATGATGTTTGCATTAATATAATATATATGGTAATTTCTTCACTTAATTAACGGGGAGGTTCAGCTCAGTAGGGGTATGGGCTGATCATGTGTAAAATTGATTTGTGAGGGAAATATTTGATAGACCGCAGGGAGAAAGCTGCTTTTGATGGACAGCTGCAGGACAGAAGCAGGAAGAACAAGTTTTAACTTGAATTTTTGTATGGAAACATAACGGTCTATGATGGTACCCTTTTTTGTTGATGGCCACAGATTGGCTTAATAAGAACAAAGATGATATTAAGATATTAAGATGCCCTTGGTTAGTAATTTTGAATTCTTTGAAGGATCCTTAAAATTTCTGGTTTCAGCCTGAGATTTATTAATGTTTTAACAACTATTTAAGATTTTCAAGTACTTATCTTTTAGAAGACATAAAGTCTTAGTAAATTCATACTTTTTGTATTTGTTTGCATATAAGCTGGCAAGATGCACAAACCATTTAATTTAACTGGGGCTGTTAGCACTTTGAATATACTACACATTCAAACTAGTGCAGTCCAAGTGCAGATTTTTTTTTACTATTTTAAAATGAATTATAATAAGTTATATGCTACTTCTGTCCCATATTTATTTTCCTCTTCTTACTATATATGTAGGAAACATAGGTCATAAATTCTTCCTTTTTGGTTGTGGCTTGCAAACAGGAACATGGGGGAATGAACTCTTTTTGAAAAACTATTAGAGGTAGTGGTTAAATGAGCATTAGGTAGATAACTTCACTAAAATATTTTTTAAAAGAATTTTAGGGGATGCATTTCTATGTGAAACTGCCATTACAAGAGTCCTTGAATTTTTATGCCTTGGATCCAAAGGCTGTGGATTCCTTCTCTGGAAAATGTTTATCACGTATATTCATAATTGAAGGAAATGCTAAATATTATAATTAGAAGTTAGTGAATATAAAAGTGCTTTCCTCCCCACCCATCCAGCTCCATGGAAACCATCAAATCTATCTAGACATCTTGAGTATCTGTGAACCCCAGATTAAGAACTTCTAATTTTAGTCTGTTTAGCTTTTTTTGTTTCATGTTGTCATAGTAAAGAAGAGTACACATATTACGTGAGTGTAAAAAAAGCATCATATTAATCTTAGCAGATCTTCCTAAGAAGTCATAAGTTTTAAGGTTATTTGAAAAATTTAAGTTTAAAATTTGTAAATTGCTTTAACTGATTTAAAAATCAGTTGTTATGAAAATTAGCATCATATGTGAGTGTGGATTAATTTCTGGTTTCCAAGTAGTCTTCATATATACCCTTATTATTATTAGATCCTAAAGTAATGAATAAGCACAATCCCCAAACCTGGCCCATCTATATCATACTTTTCAATCTTGCAACTCTGCTAAGGAGCCTTGGGAGAGAATTCCTCATGGTTTCTTGGAGATTACTATGTTCATCTGGAGGGAAGATTCTTTGATGTAGAAGAGGGTTTCCCCCCCTATTTCTTATCTGGAAGGAGTACCCCAGCAGCAACATAATATTTCTCAGCAGCTATTCAGGCCTCTGTTAAAGCCCCAGGAATGTCTGAGTGAACTAGTGCACCAAAGGGAGCAACAATTAATCTATCTCTGTGACAATAACTAAAGTAATGACTGCTATACAAGTGCTAGTTAGAAATATATTTGTTTTGTAGTTATAATCTCAAAATGAAATTTAGGATTCTATTGGCATTTTGTATTTCAGTGGTCTTCGATCTAGAACTATAAGCAAGATTAATTGTTGACATTTTAAGAGTCCTAGTGCCATAATATCTTTTCCGGTATGAAAGGCTATAATATAAAATGGACATACGGAGTTTGGTTGAAACTAGAGATTTACCAAATAAATATATTGGCTGAACTCTCTATTAAGAACCAAGTAGTGGTATTTGAAACCACCTGTCAGTGTAAAAATCACAACTACATTAATTATCTGTATGTTGACAGGATTCCAGTTCTACACTGAAAAATGAAAACTTGCTTTTGGCAAAAATTGAAGCATTAGAATTTCCACTTCTAATATTTATGAATATCTACAGTAACATGAACACTAAGGAATATATTTTTTTGAAATTTAAGTGTTTTTTTTTCCTTTTAATCCAGTATATTCAGAATAGCATTCTTTGAGAATTTGTTATTTAACTTATTTCCCAACTGTTACAATTTTGAGCAAAATAAACTTATTAAACTGCTGGTGTTTTATTGTAACTGGTATGAAGGTGATTATAGTACTTTAGGCTCCTTATCTTTGTTTTAAAAGTTTTGTCAACACCAAGGAAAATTAAAATTTTGTAATGTAAATGTACATAAAGCAAATACCAGCATAAAAAATTTCTTTATAAAATAGTTGTCACAATAGTATTTTTTGGCAACCTGGTGAAATAGTAGAGTTTGCTTTTTGGTACCAATTGTGATATTTGGTTCTTTAGGTAAGTGCTTTACTAAGTGTTTATGGAAAGGAAAAATGCAACTTACAAGTGATTTTTTTTTTTTCTTCTTGTTTGTTCTCGTTAACAGAAAGGGTTCAAAGACACCAGTCAGTATGTTGTAGGAGAGTTGGCAGCACTAGAGAATGAGCAAAAGCAAATTGACACCCGTGCCGCGCTGGTGGAGAAGCGCCTCCGCTATCTCATGGACACAGGTACGGTGCCCAATTACACTGTAAACAGTTTTGGCAAATTGAGCGTTCACAAACTCTTATAGAGTTTTGGAAGTGTGAATCTTTGAAGCCTGAATGTTCAGCAAAACTGCCTTGAAAATAAAAAGGCTGCGATTTGCAGCCACCTCTCTGGGCCCTGGTGATAAGAGTGCCTTCATGGGAAGTGATAACTCGCCCTGATACCGTGTGAGCCAGCACTATTGAACAGTGTGCTCATCCATGCAGAGTTGGAATACACATCTGTGCCTCATTGATATGCCACTGCTTTAAAAAAAAAAAAAAAAAAAGTAAGATCTTCACTGTTCTACTGATTCATTGGGGGGAAAAAAGATTTGGCCTGCTAAAGCCATGTACTGCATGAAACAGAGCACAGTACATGGGGGAAGGCTCCATTGACTAGATCACTGAAATTTGAGAATACTATCTGGTTACTGATGCTCCACAATTATTTTTTTTTTCAGGAGAACAGGTTTTTAAAAGTCTGTAATACCTTGTGTCATAGGTGCATTTGAAAGGATTAAAGTATATACCAAGGTTTTTCCAAATGCATTATAGCTGCAAGTTTCAGTCCTAAGCAGAAGTTGGATTGGCATTAAATGCTGATTGCCAAGAGCGATTAAGGAGATTTAACTATAATAAGCTGTGCAAAACAAAAATTATGTGTTTCTTTTTTAAATGCTGCCAAAAAAAAAAAAAAAGAATGAAAAGGAAAATTAAAAGAAAATGTGTAAATGTAAATGTAACTAAAACATATGCACATGCATTAATACATATATAATGCATGACACAGGTATATATGGAAAAATAAATGTTGTCTTGTTTTAAACTGACTCCCCCCTCCAAAAATAAATAAATAAATAAATGAATAAAGGATTTTCTTAGATGTCCAGGTAGGTACTTTGAATTGCTGTTCTCAGTTTAAATAAATAAATAAAATTGAATAGTATAACTACTTGAATTTTTCACTTTGCCATCTTGACTTTGGCTCACAAGGACAGTTTTCTTTTGTATACACAAAATGATTGAACTGCCAAACTGTATTTATAATCATAGAGCCCCCACAAACATGAATATTTGGGATTGGTACATAGGCTACATAAGCTTTTAAATGAGGTATTTAGAAATGGATATATTAGTAGATGGCATGAATTTATTTAGTTGGCTGTATGTATATGTAACAGGTGACACAGCTTTTATTGTTTCAGGTTTGACTTTTTCTCATTTTAATTTTTAACAAAATTGACAATGTAGAATTCATGCAACAGTAAAAATATCGGGTAATGTTGCTTCTCAATATTACAGAATTAGAGTAGTCTATGTATATGGCAACACCTTACTCACATAGAGGTCTCTAATATAGTGTCTTCCTGTGTCTACCAGTCAGAACTGTGAAGTAAACAAAAAAGGCCATAACAGCCAAAAGAAGTGCCCTAAAGTATTGCTCATTCCTTTTTCCCAAGGAAAACCCCTATAGGCCTTCACTTATAATCTGTTTACTTTTATTTTAGAGACAGTTCTACAATATTAATTATGTGATTTCTTGTACCACAGTAGAATAGTAGCAGCAAGTAAGAAAGCTTGCTAGAACCAGGCACATTCAAAAGAACAAGAAAATGATAGCTGATAGATATTAGAAAGATAGGAGACAGAAAAACTCTAAAAACAGACACATCAAACTAAAGAAATACAGCAATCAAAGCCATTTAGTATTTGGAGCCAGGAAAGCCTGAGTTCGAAATCTGCTTCAAGTACTGCCCAGCTGTGTAAATCTGGGCAAGTCACTTAATCATTGCCATCCATTGCCTCATCTATAAAATGAGCATAAAAATAGCTTCTACCTTTCAGAGTTGTGGTGAGCTAAGGATTAAATCATATAGTATTTCTAAAGTGCTTTGCAAACCTTAGAGTGCTTGTGGGCTCTTGTAGTGCTGTTTCGTAGGTAGAGAGTTTTATCCTTCCCATTTTGTAGGTGAGATAACAGGTACGACAGCAATCAGTGGCAAACCCAGAGTAACACATTGTCATGAAACAGAAATTGGAAGGAATACCTCAGATTCCGATGCTAACATTTTCCCCCCCTCTAGTCTCTGATTGCCAATACTTTTAAGAATTCCTGACTCCCCTAATAGAGGCATGTCTGCTCATGCAGATTACAGTTCCTCCCATATCCCAGGAGAACTATGTGGCCAAAAAGAAAAGGATCAACTCTCTAATGATGAAATAATCTATAAAGAATAAATATATTTTATTTAAAATTTGAAATTTTTCTATAGGTACAAACATTACTCAATTTAAATCGGATTCTATCCCCAAAATGCATTTGTAATTTGGTTAATACTAACCAATCTACGGATTTTTCTAAAGACACCCTGAGAACTTCCTAGACTAACCTTCCTATTTAATCCATAAAGCAACTAAAATATAATGATGAACAATGACTCAGAATCTTATCATTTTAAAAGACCTCTAAGATCTTAGGGAAGCAAGGAATGGGGAAATGAGAATGGAACCTTTGAACTTTGGATAGGTCCTATCTGCATGGGACCTCAGGCTAATCCTTCAACTGATTTGAGTCTCAGTCTCCTCATCTGTAAAATAAGATCCATATTTTTACTATGAAGCTTACCAGAGTTTTTATAAGGAAAGCCCTTTGTCAGTCTTAGAGTGCTATTAAATGTGAGATATTGTTATAACCTCAAAAGAAAGCTCTGGCAGCCAGAAAGATGCTCCCCAACTTACCCTCACAGCAGCATTCAGGTAACATTTCAGGAGAGCAAATATGAGCTCACATTAAGGATTTGTCAGGAGTTGGGAAGAGATGTGCACAGGGATGTGGCCATTTGTATATATGAATTCTTAATAAAATATATATAAGTAGGAGACTATCTTTACATGGAGAATATTAGATTATCTTGCTTTTTGTGCTTAAAAATGTTGTTACAATACACATCACTTTCGAATATCCCAGGATTCTGTCAAACTCTTATTATAGTTTGTATTAATTTTATAATTTGTGTTTTAAAATTAATTTTAAAAAGGCATTTTTAAGAAGTTTCCAATGCTGTATAGTTAGTAACTAATACTTGAGAACAGTGAAAATTGTTAGACTGAAATTGTGCATGTGTTCTAAGCTGACACTTAGTAAGGATAGCCCTGGATGTATTTGTACAGCAGTGTTGTTACCCCTTGAAAAATGGAGTTTATAATGGAAATGCTGATGGGCCCCTTTACTATAGTGATGCAAATGGTGCCCTTATAATGAATAGCCTTTCTTTTTGATTCTCAACCTGTTTTCATTTGATGGTTTTCCAACTTCCTTAGATGGAACAGTAATGCTTTTAAATTTCAATGGCTTAGTTTTAAAAAATGGTGACAATATTTTATTTATATTTTGTGAGTAAAAATATAAACATGTGGGGAAAAGGCAACCTCTCAACAAAAGAGCATCTTGCTTACAATTAACTTCCTAACCTCTAAGGACCTGACTCCTGGTAAAATATCCATCTCTGACCCACTTAAGCCCATAGATCCAAAAAGACTCTCTCCCTTGCCCTTTATCTTTGCTTCCCCCACAACTTCCCTCAAAACAGATTATCTGACCATTAATATATTAAATTTATTTGGAGAAGTATGGAGTAAGAATTTTAAGAAATATGTTCCTCTTTCTTGT